>NW_027492572.1:0-26784 GCF_021521415.1 Bidens hawaiensis | reverse complement strand
GTCTTCCAATTACTTGGCTTTTTGGACTTGGTTGACCAAACCTTACTCGGAAGAGTAAAATACTTGGTCTTGAAGAACAACCCTGCTTGACAAAGTGAACCTTACTCGGATATGCCAAATCAATGAACCTTACTCGGAAATCACTAAAAAGCATACCTTGCTCGGATATCCACTTAAGAAGACTATTTGAAGTAAACCTTGCTCGGAAGGCAAAATCTCGTACTCGGCTAAGTAAAAGCTTACTCGAAGGTCCAAGGTGTGCTCGGATTCAATACTTAGCAGTTTCTGAGGAGGTTGAGAAGATTCCAATCTTCCAAATTCTTCGTTCAGGTCAAATCTCCTCATTTGGGTCAAATTCTTGACCCAACAAAAATCCCTTCAACTCCTCTCCCTGTGGGTCACAATTTATCACCGAATGAATTGGAGGATACCGCTGATCCTACCATCTATCGTGCTATGATCGGATCTCGCCCTGACATTATGTTTGTTGTTTGTCTTTGTGCTAGGTTTCAAGTAAGTCCCCGAGTGACTCACCTAGCTGCGGTTAAGCGAATTCTTCAGTATCTGAGGGGAAATCTAGACATCGGGTTGTGGTACCCGAAGGACGATAACTTTGAGCTTACTGCCTTTTCAGACTCAGACTATGGAGGTTGCAAGATCAACTTCAAGTCAACCACGACAGGGTGTCAATTTTTAGAAAACCTGCTTGTTTCCTGGCAGTGTAAGAAGTAGACAACGGTCTCCACTTCAACCACCAAAGCTGAGTATATTGCAGCCTCGAGTTGCTGTTCCCAGGTTTTGTGGATACAACAACATCTTCGCGACTACGGTTTGAAGTTTCTTACTACTCCTCTGTTGATTGATAACTCTGCTGCAATATCTAACAAAAGAATCTCGTACAACATTCAAAAACTAAACATATTGAAATTCAATATCATTTTATTCAAGATTTCTTTGAGAAGAAGTTAATTGACCTTGAGAAAGTACATACTGATTTTCAGAAAGCCGATCTATTTACAAAAGCCTTTGATAAAACTCGTTTTCAATTTTTGCTTGGTTTAAATGGATTGAAGACCTTTGCTGATATCCTGAAATAAGGATGACTATCTTACTTTTTTTCTGTTAATTTTTATTTTAAAATTTATTTTGGTTTTAGGTTTTAGGTGGTGAAAAATTAGAAAATTCAAAAATATTTTGTTTTTCGTTTGTATAGATAAAACTCAAAAACATTGAAAATTTTAAAATACAAAAATATTGTGTTTTCGTGTTCTTAATGTTTCCTTTAAAAAATATTTTTAAAAACCAAAAACATTTTAAAATACAGAAAAGTCAAAAAGATTGTGTTTTCAGTTTGTACAGAAAAATCCGAAAATCCAAAAAGACAGTGAAGTTTATTTTGTTTATAAGAAAATTGTAAAAGACAAAAAGATTGTGTTTTAATGTATGTATAGAGAAAAACCAAAAAGTTTTTTGCATACGTTCGCTGAAAAGTAAGTCAATTACTCATATTTGAAGGACATATACTTGTATATGTTTGGTCCTAATATTTACAGGTAAATGATTGAGATAGCCATTTACCTGATAATGGAAAGTAGTTGGGGCGTTCGTTATGTGTTTTAGTTTATTTTTTCGCTGAAAATTATGTCGGTTATTTAAGTTTGTGAAGCATGTTTGCATGTTTTTGGTCATATTATTCACTTATGAATTGATATGTTAGCCATTTATTTATAGACTTAATTTAACTGGGGTGATTAAAATCATTTTGTTTTATGCTCCTCAAAATTTTGAGTTTTTGAAGCAAAAAGAGAAAGTGATAGTACATTGATTGTTTTGACCCCATATCCAGCAAGAATGAAAGCTTAAAAGACTGAGTGCTTAATTGTATTGGTGCATTGGTAGGTCTTAAAACAAACAATTAGGGTAAAGTATGTGATATAAACATAAAGAAATGCAAATTGAAAGAGGTGTTAGTCTCTAGCAAAAATCTCGGTAAGGATGCCAGAAATGTAATAAACTGTCATACTCAAGCCTTATACTTGTTTGATTACCCAAAAATAAAATAAAGCAAATAACAAGCGTTGAGATTCTGGACACTGTGAGTCTTTATGCGGCTTAATCATCTGAGTATTCATATGCATGAATATTTTATTCGCTTTTAGAGCAAACCCAAAGTCACTAAACTTGATCACTGTTGTACCTCGTACAAATCTAAATTACTGATTTGATCAAAATCCGCTGTTAGTCATACATTGTTCCTCCCTTGCGCGCGTCTCAATACCATTAAGAAACGGACCCTAGGGGATACAATGTATGTAAGCCAACATATGGACTCGTGCATATTCACTCACAGTAAAGGAAACTCAATGCATTACTAAGAAATTTCTATAAAATTCAAATTTTGATCAACAATATTATGGTTTAAGTCAAGTTGGGGTGATATGGTAAAAATCAAATTAAGCTTGAACTGAGATTAGAGGCTGATAGTTTCTGATATTCTGTGCTTTAATTGAATCGTTAATCATATCACAAAAACGCTTGAAAGTTTTGTTATTAGATTTAAGTGGACAACAATACCAATGACCGACTTAACGCTAGTCACAATATCGCTGAAATATAAAACTGTGATGGAAGGGCAATTTGGTTAATATGATTCTCTGCTCAAACTCGTTAAAAAAATCCAAAAATATGTACTGTTTTGAAAAATCATACAAAAACACAAAAATATTTTTCTGTTTTACACTTTTAATTTTCGGATAATTTTCTGGTTAATATTTCATTTTAACAAAAATTCAAAATTCCAAAAAGATTTTCGTTTTTATTTTTACATATTATTTATTTTATTTAAGTTAAGTGTTTTTAACGGAAAAACACGTTAAGGTATTCGATTATCGAGATAAAGGTTCTCAGTAATTCGTTTTAAGTTAAATTTCCAATTTATTTAATTCTTTAATTTATAATTATGTAATTCATTTATTTAACTAATTTATTTACTTAAAATTAAATAAAGGATATTTCGTTAATTATGAATAACGAATTAGGTCATTTTAACGAATTACATCCTAATTCGTTACCCAAATTCGCTTCCGTACTCTGTAACGAATGACATTTTATTCGTTATGCATATTTAACGAACTAGACACGACTTAAGACTAATTCGTTAGTCTTATGTTTCATAAATTAACGAACTGAGTCTAATTCGCTATGCCACGTGTTAGTTTAATTTAACGAATTAGATGATTCGTTAGTTCAAATTTCAAACGAATCTGTTGATTCCTACTTTGGGAATCGTGCAATGTCAAATATATAGGACGGCGTGCATACGAACCGCCTCCCTATTCATCATCTTCTTCTTCCTTTAGTACTGTTACTCTGTCGAAATTTTTACTATTTACCAACCTTCATATTTCAGTGTTTTGAGTATATCTTTGTGTTACTAAGGTATAGCAGATCATACCTTTGTGCTTTTCGTCAAATTTAACATTGGTTTGATGGGTTAATTATACGATTTTATTATCAGGTTTTTGAGGTTTATGTAAACCTTAATCTATATGCTTACTACGTTGTTGTGAACCACCATTTGATGTCATTGTAATCGGAATAGATTTCCGAGATCCATGGTGATCTTTGATCATATTTTGATTGATGATTGTTGGGTTAATTATTAACTTTGACTATCGGGTTTTATGCTTCGTTCAAAACCCTAATTTTATGAACTTATATCATGTTTTGGACTACCAAATCAGTACCATTTTAATCTCAATGAGTTTCCGAGATCCTTGTGGTCATTTGTTCGGATATGCTTCGATGATTATAGGGTAATTGATATCAGATTTGTGTTTTTGTCTTTTTAGTGTTCTTGGTAATTTTGACCTTGACCACATAAGTCAAAGATTAAGCTGTTATGGCCATTCGTTATGCCTAGCGAATTGGAACTATATTCGTGTCCAATTCGTTAAGAAAATTCAAACGATTTAGAATAGCGAATTAATTTGATTAACGAATCAGATTGTTAATTGATATTTATAACGAACTATATGGTTAGTTCGTTAACTTGTCATAGTGATTCGCTACTTCTCATTCGTTATTTATTTACTTGATAGCGAAACAGATGATTCGTTATATTATTTAACGAATCAGCATGTTTCTAACGAATGACATAGTAAATTATTTTAAAATTATTAAGTTTTATTAATTATATGAGTATTATTATTTATAATTCTCATTATTCTTCGGGTTTATTTATACAGTTCAATGGCTGATAACGTAGCTCAAGATCCTCCTGTTGATGCACCACAAGATCAACAAGCTCAGGATGCTTCTTTGCTTCCGTATGACAAACGGCATAACGTTTGTGCCTTAGTTGATACGAATTTTCCCGATGAGGATGTTTTTGGAGCTATGCTGGCATTTATTCGCCGATCTTGTATTCACTACGCTGTTACTGCTAATCCTGACGTTAGGTTCAGCATTGTTCGACAATTTTGGAACACTGCTCACTATGTGGAGACAGAGAAACATATTGCAGCTGAGGTTAATAGTAGACCTGTTGTCGTCTCTGTTGAAACCATTTTAAGGGTGTTACGATTTGACGATACGATTGATGATCCAAGCGAATACCACAAAGAGTTGATCAAGGGATTACTTGGGCGGTTATTTTATTCTGGTGGTTTCGATTCGTCTATGTATAACAAGGCATAATTTTGTCCACAATACAAGTATTTACTTCATGTTCTCATTCATTGCCTTGGAGGACAAAAGGTTGGGTTTGATGGATGTCGCAGCATGCTACAATCAGCATTTTTTGCGCTGGTATTGAATAAGCGTTACAATTTCTCGGAAATGATCTTTGATCATCTTACGGAAAACTGTATTCCTGGGAAACGACGTGTTAAGTTTTTGATGTGTCCGCGTTGTTGGGTTTTATACAAGTTTATCAAAGTTCAAGTTAACCATTTAATATGAAAAACGCAACGGAAGCTTATATCTTAAAACTTGTTAATGAACATACCATTATGTTAAAACTAAAACCCAAAGCCAAGGATCAATATTACAAGAACTAAAATGCTCACAAATATAAAATATACCTTCTTCTACCTTTAGAAGAACAAGTAAGTGGATGAAGATGATGATGTCTTTGAATGGCTAGCCTCCAAAGAAGAAAACCTCAAGCTTTTGATACCCCAAGCTTTTGCAACAACACCAAGTGATTGCTAGGATTTATGAACACTTGGTCAAGCTCAAAATTCACTCCCAAAACAGCCCCTATTTGGCCGTGAGTTTGGAGAGGGAAAAGAGAGAGATAGTTTGATATTTTGCACTTGGAAATTCAAAATTGAAAAGCATGAATGCATGTCTTGGAGGATGGAGTAAATAATAAAGTGGTCAACCAACCAAGGAAGTTTTGATTGGACCAAAAACCACCACCCACATGGGGTGGCCGGTTTTGTTATTGTTATTATTATTATTATTATTTTTTTTTGTTGTTTTGTTTTAACAATTAAAACTATCTCCTTTCATTTTATAAAACCATTTTATAAAATGTACATGCATTTACATAATTATTTAACCAATTAAATAATTAATTTATATAAACAAATTATCCAGATAATTTATTTAAATCCTCAAGTGTGTTTGTTTAGAAAACCAATTTTCTAAACGCGTAGTGTTCGGTATTCGTTTAAATGATCAAATCATTAAAGAATACATTTGGTGTTGTCTAGCTTGTTATTGGGTATGACCCGACTTGGATCAAACACAGTTAGCCACATTAGTATAAGTATGTGTCTCGGGCATACGTAATTCCAACAATCTCCCACTTGCACGAGATACATAGAAAATTAATGCAAGTGGTGAATACCGCCTAACAACAGTTCACCACCCCTAATGTGTTTGACGAAGTGCCATTCAATAACATCATGCCTTCAAGTCCCTTACTTGATATGATTTAGGTGAATCTATCATTATGTCCCTTTGTTACTAGATGTCATGTTGAATCTAAGAGACATAGGTGATCATTCTCTTTTCAATTCAACTTTATCAGGCCTTAGACATCTAAACTCTCAACACATAAGAGGAACAAATTCCATCTTGACTGTATACGCCTCTCACTATCACTTTATACTCCACCTGAGCTCATCCTTATGTACCATCTTTTACGAATAGCGAAGGGGAGAGTCAAAGTGTAATACTCGGTGAAAATCAAGACCCAATATACATCTCAGGTCTAAGGATAATATGAAATTCTCCTTTACTCAAAATTACTAATGATCAGGTCAATCGACTCCATGTAGTAATATTGAGAGCGGGTCAGTCCAATATTTGTATCCCACAAATATCTATGAACTTTGGCAGCAAACCTATGCTCCATATTCACCCTTTATGAATATCCACCAATCCTAGTTCATAATAGTCTTGCTTCATATTTGTTCCCACAAATGTGATCGACTACGGACTTTTAGAATAAGATAACTTATTCATGGATTAAACATGCAAAATTAGAATTTAACTCAAGATTCCATAATCATATAAAAGAGTTAAATTACAAAAGTCTTTTAAACTTTAATACAAAATAGATCAAATCCAATTACTAGAATATCGAAGTCCTAAGCCACTCGCATGACGCTCATGTTTCGGTCTTTCTAGGAGCTTCGTGAATGGGTCCGCAAGATTTTGATCAGTTCCAACTTTGCGAATACATATCTTTCCCTTTTCAACTTCATCCCTTATGTAGTTGAATCTCCGCTCTATGTGCCTTGTCTTTTGGTGCGAACGAGGTTCCTTGATTTGAGCAATGGCACCCTCGTTGTCACAAAAGATTTCTAGGGGGTCTTGAATGGTAGAGACCACCCCTAGATCGGTAATGAATTTCTTCAACCATGCAGCTTCTTGAGCTGCCAATGAAGCGGCGATGTATTCTGATTCTGTAGTGGACAATGCTACCACTTCCTGTTTTGAGCTCTTCCAAGAGACAGCTCCTCCATTAAGAGTGAACACATACCCAGATTGTGATCGAGAATCATCTCGATCAGTTTGGAAGCTCGCATCCGTGTAACCTTTTATAGCGAGTTCCTCCTCACCAGATCCATATATCAGAAACATATCCTTAGTCCTCCTAAGGTATTTCAATATGTTCTTAACAGCCATCCAATGACTGTCTCCTGGATTCTGTTGGTATCTGCTTGTTATGCTCAAAGCGCATGACACATCCGGTCTAGTACATATCATCGCATACATGATGGATCCTATAGCAGAAGCATATGGGATTTGTTTCATCATGTCTTGCTCATCCTTTGAGCTTGGACATTGAGCTGAACTCAATATGGTCCCTCTTTGAATAGGTACAAAACCTTTCTTGGAGTTTTCCATCTTGAACCTTTTCAAGATTTTATCAATGTATGTACTTTGGTTCAAACCTATCAAGCGCCTTGACCTATCCCTATAGATCTTTATTCCCAAAATATAGGCTGCTTCACCAAGATCCTTGATGGAAAATTTACTTCCAAGCCAAGCTTTAACGCTTTCCATGGTTGGAATGTCATTTCCAAATAGTAGAATGTCATCGACATACAATACTAAGAAGGTAATTACACTCCCACTAGCTTTCTTATACACACAAGCCTCATCAGCGTTCTTGATGAATCCAAAATTTTTGATTTCTTCATCAAAACGATGATTCCAAGTTCTAGATGCTTGTTTCAATCCATAGATTGATTTCTTTAACTTGCATACCTTTTTAGGATGTTTCGGATCGACAAAACCCTCAGGCTGAACCATATAGACATCTTCCTCAAGATATCCATTTAGGAAAGCGGTCTTGACATCCATTTGCCAAATTTCATAATCATAATGTGCGGCTATGGCAAATAATATCCTAATAGACTTTAGCATTGCCACAGGCGAAAAAGTTTCATCATAATCAACCCCTTGAGTTTGAGTGAAACCTTTAGCTACAAGTCTTGCTTTATAAGTATCCAAGTTTCCATGCATATCCGTTTTTCTTTTGAAAACCCACTTACTTCCAACAGCTTTGGAGTTGAGTGGTGGTTCAACCAATTCCCAAACTTGGTTGTCATACATGGATTGCATCTCAACGTTCATGGCTTCAAGCCATTTGTCACAATCATTCTTGGACATTGCATCACGGTATGTGGTTGGTTCATCCGAATCTACCACGTAGCAACCTTCTACAAAAAATCCATATCTTTCGGGTGGATTGCTAACTCTACCAAATCTGCGAACGTTTTGTGTGTTTTGATCAACCACTTGATCACTTTCAACAACCTCTTGTTGAGTGCTAGTATCAACCAATTGTGTATCATCTTGTGATTCTTGATCCTCATCAAATTTCACTGTTCTACTATTAGTTCCTTCCTTAAGGAACTTAGTTTCCAAGAACTTACCCTTTCGAGCAATAATAACATTTTGCTCACTAGGATCGTAAAAGTAATATCCTATATCATCTTTAGGGTAACCAATAAAGATACACTTAGTGGATCGGACTTCTAACTTGTTTGGGGTGTATTGCTTTACATAAGTTTCACAACCCCAAACTTTTAAGAATGATAGCGATGGAGCCTTTCCATGCCATATTTCGAAAGGTGTCTTCTCCACTTTCTTGGTTGGAGCCATATTCAATATGCGAACAGCGGAAAGTAAAGCATAGCCCCAAAATGATAGAGGTAAAGTGCTTCTAGCCATCATTGATCGAACCATATCTAATAGGGTACGATTTCTCCTTTCAGACACACCATTATGTTGTGGTGTTCCAGGTGGAGTAAGTTGTGAAATAATTCCACAACTCTTAAGATGATCTTGAAAAATACCACTTAGGTATTCACCTCCTCTATCACTACGAAGTACTTTGATTGTGGTTTTGAGTTGTCTTTCTACTTCAGCTTTGAAGTCTTTGAACATTTCAAAAGCTTCATCTTTGTGTTTCATTAAGTACACATAACCATATCGACTATAATCGTCAATAAAGGTAATGAAGTATCTTTCACCATTCCTAGTCATTGGTCTAAAAGGACCACATACATCCGAATGTATGATACCCAATAATTCTTTTGACCTTTCAAAAGTTTTATTAAAGGGTTGCTTTGTCATTTTGCCTTGTAAACAAGATTCACATACATCAAATGAATCAAACTCATTGGTTTCTAGAATACCACTCTTGCGAAGAGTTTGCATGCGATTCTTGTTTATATGTCCAAGGCGACAATGCCAAAGATAGGGATCACCCAAGTCCTTCTTGAGTTTCTTGGTGTTGACATTATATATTGAACTACTATGTGACATACCACTTTGATCTATTTCATATATACCATTCATGGGTATAGCTTTAAAATAAAATATGCCATTCATCAAAACATGAATATCATAATCCATAAATTTAAAATCAAAGCCACATTGTTTTAAAAGGGACACGGAAATAATGTTTCTCCTTAACTTAGGAGCATACAAAACATTTTTCAAAATTACTTCCAAACCACTTGGAAGCTTTAACATGTAGTCTCCTTGAGCTTGGACTTCAACTCTTGCTCCATTGCCCATAAAGAGACTAATGTCCCCTTTGTTGAGTTGCTTACTTCTTTTGAACCCCTGCAACAAATTGCAAATGTGAGTTCCACATCCGGTATCAAGTACCCATGTATTTGAAGAAATAACATTTAGTTCAACATATATAGTAAAGATAATACCTGAGGTATGCTCCGCATCCCTCTTATCTTTTAACGCTTTGAGATAGGTCGGACAATTTCTTTTCCAATGACCTATCTCTCCACACTCAAAGCATGGATCTTGCGTCGCAACCTTTTGCTTCTTTTCCTTCGGTTTGTAGGGCGTGATGGCTTTCCTCTTTCCCTTTCCTTGAACGTGGCCCTTGCCCTTAGCAACATTTGCTTTGGGGTTGGAGTTATGTCCCCTTTTGCCTTCATTGATAGTTAGAACGGGTAAAACTTTTTTACCCATTCCCGCTTCGGCCGTTCTTAGCATTGCGTGAAGCTCACCAATGCTTTTGTCCCATCCATTCATGTTATAATTCATGACAAAAGTTTCAAACCTTTTGGTCAATGAGTTGAGGATCAAATCCGTAGCCAACTCATTAGACACGGGACAATTCAACCTATTAAGCTTTTCAATGTAGCTTTTCATCTTTAGGACATAAGATGAGACGCTTTGGGTTTCCTCCATACGACATGCATGAAACGCTCGAACCGTTTCGAAACGTTCCGCTCTAGCTTGTTGAAGGAACATTTCCTTCAATTGAGTTATCATGTCGTATGCCCCATGATGCTCGAAATCCTTTTGGATTTCGGGAATCATAGTTGCTAACATGAGGCAAGAGGCTTGTACCGAATCTTTGGTGTAGTTAACCCAATCATTATAAGCCTCCTCATCTTCCACGTTAGGCTCGTCGGGAATGGGATCGTCTAAGACATATGATATCTCTTCTTGCTTGAGAACTATTCTCAAGTTGCGATACCAATCCATAAAGTTATTATGGTTTAGACGATCCTTTTCAAGGATGGTTCTTAAGGATAGGTTACGGGTGTTATGGGTAGAGGTGTTTGCATTGTTAGCGGCCATCTACAAAATTTAACAAAGTTCTATTTTAGTATTATAAACAATTTAATTATTAATACCCTTTTATAACAAATTTTAAAATAATAATTAAATTCTAGAATCCAACGATAAATCAAATTTCGGTTAGGTGACCTTTATCCCGTTATTTGATTTAACAAGGTAGTCAACCTTGACGATTGCAACCTTTTGCAACTTCTAGAGGTATGGGACCATTCGAAATCCTTATTTCGTGTTGGCATGTTTATCCCATCAACACCATTGGACCCCATGCTTAGGTGATCTTTATCACATGGTTTCCAATTCAAGTCGTCCTACTTGTAAAAACATGTAAGATTAACATATAAGTGGTTAGGTGACCTTTATCCCACAAATATGTTAATATTACCCTAAGTATATTAGTTTGCTTAAAATGGTTAGGTGACCTATATCCCATTAAAAGTTTCCTAATACGTTAAGTGTTTATACAAAAGGATGGTGTTAGACTTGTTTCCTTGGTTATTATGAAAAAGGGATTTTAAGTTTTCCAATATTCTAGTTTGAAAAACATTATGCCATATCCTAACATGCATTTAGTAATATGGCGATTTTGAAAACCAATTTTCAAGGTTCAAGTTATAATAAAACCAATTTTATTATATGTGAGTAATCGCTTAGTTTTAATAAACCCATTTTATTAACTAATTGACGCGATATTACCAAATATATATAGAACCCGTTTTATGCTAGTTGTCGTTCCTATGTGACGGTTTGGATATCCTAATATCTATCAACCACACATTACATAAAGTAAAACAAACAACCAAGCATACATGCAAAATATAGTCATAACCGAGAACCGCTAAGTTTGACCATACTTGTTAGCCGAAACAAGTATAGGTCATAAGTCTCACCTAAGGGACAAAACATGACACAAGGATGGAATGTTGACTCCCACTTGATCTTGCATCCAAATGCTTCAAGTATCCTTTCCAAGTTGTTGTGTTCTTGTTGGGCTTGTAAATGGGCTCCAAACTTCCAAAAGTCTTCTTGGGCCCAAGAGTGAAATTTATGGGCCTAATGGGCTTGAATCCCATGATGGGCCGGTGAGGCCCAACAAGCCCAAAATTTGGTCCAAGGCCCAAATCCACCAATTCTTGCATCTTCAATTTTTACAAAATGTATCCTAATACATATTTTTCTAAAACAAAGAAAATGCAACTAATCTATTTATTACATACCAACTTATGAATAAATAAATTACACAAGCCTAAAATATGAATTATTACAACCATATTGAATAATAAATATAACCAACATACACATAACAACAATCAACACATCCAAGGTCACGGTTTCGGTTATGACACATCCAAACATACCAAATGTTCTAAGCATGCAACCTAAGCAACCATTGCCCAAAAACATCAAAGGAATCGGCCCCCCCCCCCAAGAGGCTACGGCCCAAACCCCCCCCCCCCCCCCAAAATTTTACAATTTTCAACATGCAAATGTTAATAATGGTTTCCTAAGATCTTTCCATGCATGTCAAGATCTTACAAAACCATGGGGGTTAAATCCACCAAAATTTCGGACCCCTTTTTCACCCATGAAAAAAACCGAAATTTATGAACATGCAAGGAGCATAAGTCCTTGTAACCGGCTCTTGATGCCATTGTTGGGTTTTATACAAGTTTATCAAAGTTCAAGTTAACCATTTAATATGAAAAACGCAACGGAAGCTTATATCTTAAAACTTGTTAATGAACATACCATTATGTTAAAACTAAAACCCAAAGCCAAGGATCAATATTACAAGAACTAAAATGCTCACAAATATAAAATATACCTTCTTCTACCTTTAGAAGAACAAGTAAGTGGATGAAGATGATGATGTCTTTGAATGGCTAGCCTCCAAAGAAGAAAACCTCAAGCTTTTGATACCCCAAGCTTTTGCAACAACACCAAGTGATTGCTAGGATTTATGAACACTTGGTCAAGCTCAAAATTCACTCCCAAAACAGCCCCTATTTGGCCGTGAGTTTGGAGAGGGAAAAGAGAGAGATAGTTTGATATTTTGCACTTGGAAATTCAAAATTGAAAAGCATGAATGCATGTCTTGGAGGATGGAGTAAATAATAAAGTGGTCAACCAACCAAGGAAGTTTTGATTGGACCAAAAACCACCACCCACATGGGGTGGCCGGTTTTGTTATTGTTATTATTATTATTATTATTTTTTTTTGTTGTTTTGTTTTAACAATTAAAACTATCTCCTTTCATTTTATAAAACCATTTTATAAAATGTACATGCATTTACATAATTATTTAACCAATTAAATAATTAATTTATATAAACAAATTATCCAGATAATTTATTTAAATCCTCAAGTGTGTTTGTTTAGAAAACCAATTTTCTAAACGCGTAGTGTTCGGTATTCGTTTAAATGATCAAATCATTAAAGAATACATTTGGTGTTGTCTAGCTTGTTATTGGGTATGACCCGACTTGGATCAAACACAGTTAGCCACATTAGTATAAGTATGTGTCTCGGGCATACGTAATTCCAACACGCGTTTCATCCAATTGTTTGTTCAAGACGCAATCCGGGATTTGGTGATCGATCCAAATGATGTGAACGGTAAGTTTATTTTGGACAACATGAAGGCTGACACCATGCGAATGATGAAATAGTACCATCAAGATCCTCCTCCTAGATTCAAACGATTGATTGGTCATCCGGCAAATCCGGATTATGTATGTCCTGACGATGATCGCTGGATCCCTGATGATTCGGATTCTGAGCGTGAGGAAGGAGAAGGTGGGAACAAGGGTAATGATGGTGATGATGGTGATGATGGCAATGATGGTGGAGATGGTAGTGCTGGTAATGTTATTGGTGATGCTCCTGCTTTACGACCTGATGAGGTTGATGCTGCTTTAGCTGGTGCTATAGCAGCTCATCACAAACGAAAAGGAAAGGAGTTGGTGAAGGAAGGCTCATCAAAGCGTTGAGTGTCGGCTGGAGCTGGCATCTCGTTTGGAGTTTAACCTCCAAGGTCGTCCACACCTCAACGTCCAGTGGTGCCGCTTACTCTTAGCACCCCGGAACTTACTCTGACGACCACACATACCTCGGATCCTAGGCTTGGTATGATTCCCCAATCAATCTTATCCAATATACCAAGGCCTCCGACTGATACATCGGTGGTTTCTCCAACACCAATGATGATGCCTCCACCAGATATATCATTTCTGAGGCTCGGTCGTCCTATGGGTCCAGTTCAGCCTGTTCCTCCTTTTTTTAATGCTTTGCCTCAAGATAGCAGATGGGTATGGTGTTGAGTCTACTACATTTATATGAAAATCAAATGTCTGCTGATCGTATGACTCAAGAAAGTATGATGGAAAACCAGAGGAAGCTGCTAAGTTATGTTTCATTCTGTCAAAAGGAAACAAAGGCCCTTCGTGAGATTGTTGAGTCTCAGGGGTGAAAATCAAAGAACAAGAAGATCTTATCTTGCAGCATACATGTAAAGATGATGAACTTAAGAAGCTCAAGAACGATGACGAAAATCCAGATGAGTCGGGTGCAGGGGGAAGTGAGCCACAACAAGCTCATGGCTCGTCCTCTGGTGCAGGTACAAGTGCTGCTGATGATTCAGGCAAACAGATTATCACTTATCAATATTTTACAGCTGCCAAACCGATTGAGATAATTGAGGCCAATACTGTTATTTTTATTGATGGTGAGGGGGTGATTAGAAGCATGGTCAATGCTGATGAGATTGATGTGGGGCAGTTTGTTGAGAAATCACTAACACGAGAGCAGATTGCTATTTTGCTTGTTCTGAATGATGAAGAATTAACCGTGTTAGAGGCTGAGGAGGGCATTGAGGTAATGAATGATGATGAGATCTTAAATGATTCGAATGCTGAAATGAGTACAGGTTTTATTTATAAGAATGAGGAGGTTGAGGTCGAGGATGTGACTGCTGAGGAATACCCTGATCTGTTTCAACATACCATTGTTGATCAGGGTGCTCCAATATTCACTGAAGAAACGGTCAAAGAAGCAGAAGATCATCTGGAAAAAATGCCAATGGAAAGAACGTTGTTGATACAAGGTTCGATTCAAAGATCGATCCGTCCCTTGCAGATATTCAGAGTTGGTTTGCTCATCAAGAAAAGAGGGCTGATAAAATTATTAAAGCACATCAGTACGTCGATCATGAATTGAAGGTAGAAGCCATAACACGCACCAAAACTAATCATATGACATCTTTCAAGGCCGTGTCTAAAGTACAAGGTGATATCATTTCTTGGCTTTTTGATTCTGATTTAAAAGTATGTATTATCAAATGGGAGAAGGGCATTCATTATTATGAAAGAATGTCTGATGTCCTCTCACTGCCAAGATGGGGTGTACGTACTCTTGCGTATCGTCCATTTATTAATCGTGGTGGAAATCACCAAGCAAGTTGGTTTCACCAACACTTGCTGTTTGAGGTGAACAACGGTTTTAAGTATTTTAAACCACAAATTCCCATACGCAAGCGTATCGTTGAGATCGATCAAAGAACAGGTTGGAGAAAGCTGGTTCTTAAGGTAAAGCCGCCGAAGACCATGAAGCGTGTGCCGGTGAAGACAATGAACCAACACATGTATTTATCCTTCAACCGCTGGTACTACAACAACAAAACTGGCGAGGCCGTCATCGTGTTGGGTAAAGGTTTAAAGACTGAGCTGATAAAGATCATCGATCCGATGTGGCTTGTTATTTTAACTGAGACAGAAAATGACGTGCTATTTATGAACAAGATTTTGATTGAGCGTCGTGAAGACTATGATCTGGCAATGCAATTTCAACGCATTGTTAGGGTGTGTCATGAACATGGGATTCACAACTGCAGGGATTGGCAGACAAGACGTTTCAAATAAGTTAAAAGACAAAGAGCTCAAGACGAGGGGGTGTCTGTTAGTACACGATTGTGCGTCTCGAGTCTTTGTATTTATCATTAATGTACTTGTCGTTTAATTAATGTATTAATTATTATAGATATTTATGTAGTTCGTTAAGGTATAGTCTAGTTCGCTAAGGATGTTTAGCGAACTAGGTTTAAAGTATGTTCCCTCCTGATTCGTTAAGGATGTTTAATGAATCAGGGGGTGATTCGTTAAGTTTTTTATCTTTTAATGTATTATAACGAATTGGAGCCTAGTTCGTTATGGAATTTGTAACGAACTAGGTCCATCTTCTATATATAGTGGGTTTTCCACTATTAATTTAAGTTTGGAGTTATATTATTGAATCTCTACCCAAATACTCTCTCAAGGTTCAATCTAAATATTAGTATCATACACATACATACATGCAACTAATATATCATATATCTACAACATACAATCAAGAGTAATTATGAACTAGATCCTTAGTAAGAAGTTAATTATATATATATATAACAGATCTGAGATCTGTGTATCGGATTAACGAGTTCAAACAACCAGTTTAGTTTCAATAACCAGTTTTTCCACCTCTAGGTACATGGATTTTATATTTCTCCACGTCATGCCCCTTAGTATCCCACCTGTCTCCGTAATTTGCACCACAGTGACGGTGTGGTAGGACGGGGCTCCATGCCCACTCACACTTCTTACAACACATGCAATTATAAGTTTTATATATGGATCTTCTAAATCTAAGTAAGAAAAACCAGGTAAATATCCTCAGCTTATTCCTTTGTCAGATGTCAAGTTACCCAAAAGGCAAGGACAGAAAGAAGAAAGAAAGTATTGTTGTGGTTACCTCTACTATAAGTGCTAGAGCAAGGATTTATATGGCCATCTTATCAAAAGAGCTGACCGAAGAAGAACAAAAACAAGGGCACCATCCTAATAGAAAATGAAGTTAGGAAAGGCTTTGAATTTGATATTAGATACCTTGCTACTCAAACATTTCAGCTAGTGTTTCCTTCGAATCAACCTACAAGCCAGGTCTTTCCAAGACCAAAGATTATTAGATGGAGTCATAACAAAAAAGATTTCTCTGTTATCTTAGAGTGGGAAAATGGGAGACAAAACAAATTATATTTGTTGAATTGCTTGTGCTTGGTATTGAAGATCAAAATATATTGTTGGATATTCTTCATGACATAGAAGAATATGACATCTTAGGGCATTTTCGTGTAAGGCCCCAGTCTCAGTGCCCTACATTGGCGTTCGATTTACACATAAACACCGTTCTAAAATATCATAGTGAATTAAAACTTTCGCGGAAATATTAAAACTTCAACCATAAGTTACAAAACATAACATTCTTGTTTGAAACATTCAAATTGTCTCAACTTAAAACATTATATATAAAATATCATGTCTTCCTTCTCTAGATGCCATCCACACAGTTCCTATTATGTGCCTTCCTCAAGCCAGCTCCTTTAGCCTATTTACTTGCGTGCATAGTACATACTAAAAGTCAGCTACGTTGAGTGAGTTCTAGTTAATCAAGCAACATACATTACGCTCATATATTTACATATACGTATCCGAAGACACATACTACATACTTAACCTACTTATCTTTCTTTCGCACATACATAAGTACATACCTTCATTCTTACCTCCATACTTTCATTCTTTCTTGCTTTCATATTTTATCTTACTTTACATACATACTTATACTTTTACATATATTATTAGGGTCTGCCACCCTCATTTCTCAGATATTATTAGGGTCTGGGACCCTCATTTCACAGATATTATTTTACATGTTCTTATATTGTTATATCATGATGTACTTCACTATTATTAATGAATAAAATATAAGATTAAAGAGATATCTTTATGTATTTCACCTTGTTATGGTTTCCACACATAATATTATAGAGTAGATATCTTCGTGAACATTTTTATACGTATTTTGTTTCGATCCTTCATGAACTTTTAATTTTAAGTTTGAAGTCTGCTTGAGAGGAATATTTTCTTTGTAAAATTCCACTCAAAGTAATGCTCCGAGCATACTCAGGAATACAAGGTTAGCTCGAACAAGGATTATGTCTACTCGAAGATCTGATATACACTTGTATTTATTTTGAGAATGTTTTGTAATGATTAGGGTTTCTGGAAGAAATGTAGGTGAGTATAGATAGAATGATACGTCTCATTAATGAAGAAAAAGGATTTAGTCCAAACTTGCTAATGAAGGAAATGAGTTCAGTTTTGTGAAGAAAATGTGTGATGAATCTAAATTTAAAGTTGAAGAAGATGACAATTCTGAAGAAACCCCTGTGGTAACCATTGAAGTTCCCGCCCATGAAGAAATGAATAAGGTGCCCATGCCACCATGTTTGAATCACTATTCAATGAAGACAATCCCTCTGTCACATCAAGTTCAGCTCAAACAACTCCAGAGTTGAACACTTCCAACCTTGTTCCTGAAATCACCACCGATACTATTGTTCAAGCACCAACTACACAAAGGAATCATCCTCTTGAGAACATTATTGGAGACTTACATGAAATAGTAACCAGAAATGGATCTGAAACTTCTAACATATGCTTATTTTCTTGTTTTCTATCCCAAGTTGAACCAAAGAACATTGAACAAGCCTTGAAAGACAACATCTTGATAGAAGCTATGCTTGAAGAATGGCTCAATTTAGTGATCTACACGTATGGGAGCTAGTTGATAGACCTTGAGGGAAATCTACAATGGGTACCAAATGGGTTCTTAGAAACAAGAGAGATGAAAGAGGCATTGTTTTGAAGAATAAAGCAAGACTTGTTGCACTTTGATGCTTACAAGTAGATCTAGGAAGTGTTTGCACTTGTGGCTAGATTGGAAGCCATAAGGATTTATCTGGCAAATGCAGCATCAAAGAACATTCAAGTGTATATCAGTTGGATGTCAAATCTGCATTCCTGAATGGAAATAGATGAGGAGGTGTATGTCACTCAACCTCCAAGTATTTAGGATCCTAATTAACCTAATATGGTGTATAAGCTTAGGAAAGCCATATATGGATTTCATCAAGCTCTTAGAGCTTGGTTTGATGAGTTGTCAAACCACCTGTTTTCTAATGGATTATGTAGAGGAGCCATTAACAAGACATTGTTTCACAAAAGGAAGGGAAGGAATTTGCTTCTACTTCCAGTTTATGCAGACGACATCATCTTTGGATCAACTGACGAAGCCATGTGTAAGGATCTTGAAGAATTGATGAAGTAAAACTACAGCGTGAGATCAATAAGAGAGATGAACTTATTTCATGGGTTGCAAGTTCAACAGAAAACTGATGGAATATTCATTAACCAATCCAAGTATGTGAAGGAAATCTTGACCAAATTCAAATACAATGATGTGAAGGCTGTTACAACTACTATGTATACACATGAGAAGATGATTGCAAATAAATAGGGGGAGTCAGTAGATCAACATGAATACAGAGCCAAAATTGGTTTATTGATGTATCTGACTGCATCTAGGCCTGATATAATGTTTGATGTGTGTGTTTGTGCAAGATTTTAAGCCAATTCTAAAGTTTCTCACATGTTGGCTCTGTCAAAAGGATTTTCAGATATTTGAAAGGGAAAACTTATGGATTTTGTATCCAAAGAATATATCATTTGATCTACTTGCATTTACAGACAATGATTATAATGGTTACAATATGAGTAGTAAGTCTACTATAGGTGGATGTCAATTTTTAGAGAACATACTAGTGTCCTGGTAGTGCAAGAAGCAAACAACAATGTCAATTTCAATTGCAGAAGCTAAATATATTGTTGCCTTTGCTTGCTGTGCACAGGTTCTCTGGATCCAAAATAAGCTATTGTACCATGGTTTGAATTTCCTACATACTCTTATTCTCATTGATAACACTGATGCTATGTTCATTGTTAAAAATCCCGTGCGACATTCTAAGACTATGTATATAGAGATTAGACATCATTTTATTAGAGATTATAGTGAAAAGGGTTTGATAGACTTAAAGAAAGTTGAGTCAAGTGACAACTAAGCTGACTTGTTCACTAAGCCATTAGACAAATCCAAATTCAATTTTATATTAAAGACCTTAGGAATGATTAACACTGATTAGTTCTGATTGATATTGCGTGGTTATGTGCTTCATGCTATCTTTGTCTATTATGTGTGCTTTGTTTGTCTACATGTTTATACTTGTGTTTGTCTAAAATCAGAAAGCTAAATAAGCTTTGTGAAGATATAAGAGGCATCATAAGTCCAAAAGTGGAGTCCATTTATCTCTTATGCACAAATTGAAGCTTAATCATATCACTAATGCAATGAATGTCATGCTAAGTTAAGAAATACATGTTGTTAACCTGCCCTACAGGTCATAATAATGTTGAGAATGAAATAATACGAAGTGTCTTAGTTAATATGATCTCTTGTTGAGATATTTCCAAGAATGTGTTTTGTTCGAGTAAACTGAAATTTGATCTCTTATCACCAAAGTGCATAAGCTTTATATCACCAAAGTGTCAAAAGTTTATCTATATTTTTAAATTTTTAGTCCATTAATAAGTTTCTTTCTCTTTATGTGTTTTGAATTTTGATACTCAAAATTGTTGTTCGTTAGCATGTTTTGCTATTACAAGATGATTTATGTGTTCCTTTGTGTATTCGAGCATACTTGTGTTCTTATTTGACTATCTTATGTGTTTCGAGTTACTTTGTGTATTTCAATCTTCCTTTGTTCATTCGAGCATACTAACTATGCATTCAAGAAAAGTTGAATATATA
This sequence comes from Bidens hawaiensis, assembly GCF_021521415.1. Classification (NCBI taxonomy): domain Eukaryota; kingdom Viridiplantae; phylum Streptophyta; class Magnoliopsida; order Asterales; family Asteraceae; genus Bidens; species Bidens hawaiensis. Next base: position 6,467 of record NW_027492572.1, on the reverse strand, counting down.
TGTTTCCATTACATCTTATTTCTATTCTCGAGCATACTTGTTTAAAAATTCGAGCAAACTTAATGATTTGATGAATTCGAGTAAGCTTTGTTTAAGAAATTTTCTAAGTCATTTTTATCGGGGACTTTATTATCGAATAAAATTGTCTTCTCATATCTCTTTAACCCAATGTAACATCCCGATTTTTCGAAGCCATAAAAATATAATGTTTATACGAGATATGAATACGAAATTTAGGAAAAATTGATATAATTATTGAAATTTTAGTATTTAAAAAAATGCGATAAACTAAATTATACTAGGAGATTTGAGACTGATTTTTTATATCAACTTGGTTTTGGAAATATTTTTATATATATAGTATGTCGTAATATTTGTAATGTTCAAATATAAATTGATTTATTTAAATTAAGAAAATATAATATGCTTAAATTAGCAAAATTCGTTTTCAAACCGTAAACTGACTTATATGGTGTTAAGTAATTTATTAAAAATTTCCATTTCCATTTCCATTAATTGAATACTTTACAAATTTTGGATAGCTCATTAGTGCCACCAAAATAATTTGAACTATTAGGGGTTAATTAGTTTGACTATAATAAAGGGTAATAAAAATAATATGAGTTTTGAGTGTTTCCTTTTTCTCCAAAATTCTATTCTACCTTAAATGTCTTCTTTTAGCTCATCTCTGTTCTACCACTAGTTAAATGTATCTAGATAGAGATGTTAAAGTAAATTGGATTTTCAATCGGCATTAAAGGTACGGATAGCCAATTAATGTTATAATGATCGTATCGTTAATTTATACGGGTCGTTTATAGTGATATGAACTATTGATTTCGAATTGTTTATATATTAATATGGACTATTTGTAAGGCCCTGGGTCCCGGTGCGCTACATTTGACGTTGGATTTACTCACAAACACAGTTCTAAATATCATAGTGAACTAAAATTTTCGCGGAATCAATTAAAACTTCAACCATCATTAAAAAATCTTAAATTAAACAAAGCATTAAAACATGTCTTTCAAATTCTAACATCACAAAATAACATAACTTCAATTCTTTAGATGCCAGCTTCTTTATTTTTCTGTCATGTGTGCTTCTCAAGCCAGCTGCTTCATCCTATTTATCTACATACATACTGAAAGTCAGCTACGCTGAGTGAGTTATAGTTTAACAAGCATCCTATACGTATCCAGAGATACATATAACCTGCTTATCATTCTTTCATTCATACACTAGTAGTTACTTTATACTTTCTCGTCTTTGCTTACTATACTTACTCATACATGATCATTCATGCATAACAAAAAGAGCCTTTCGCCCTATACTTTCGTAGATATTATTAGGGCCCGCATCACTTTAACCTTCGTAGATATTATTAGGGTCGGCAACCCTTTAACATTCGCAGATATTATTAGGGTCTACAACCTTTTAACCTTCGTAGATATTATTAGGGTCTGCAACCCTTTAACATTCGCAGATATTATTAGGGTCTGTAACCCTTTAACATTCAACCATACATACATTCTATAGATATAATGTATACTCGTACATTCATAACCTTCTTTCATACATACACTTACTAGCTAAAGCAAGTGTATTGACATATCAGTTACGAGCATGCACACAACCCCACATACATTCTATAGATATAATATATACTCGTACATTCATAACCTTCTTTCATACATATAACATTCACATACATACACTTACTAGCTAAAGCAAGTGTATTTACATATCACTTACGGGTATGCACACAACCCCAAAAACATAAATAGAGAAAGGGGCTAGAAACTCATCTGAATCCTGCTACGTTCAGAGCTAACAATAATCCCCTTATTTAGTTGTGCACGGCTAACTGTGTAACATGTATACCTGTTAATTAACCGTGTAACTAACTAATAGAACTAATTAAGTTCGTGTTTAGTTACTTAAACATGCTTGATAAGCTAGGCTCATTTGTTTAGTTAAACTGATCTGACGGGGTTACGTCGTTTAATGGAATTCGTTATTTAACTCTTTCTTGTTTTTACGTTTAACGTTCATACTCTTCGGTTATTACATTTGTTTAAATCATCATATATTCAAATGTATATGTATATTTATAATATATATAAACGAAAACATAATAATCCTACGTGTCGCGATGTGGTCGCTTCCCCTTTTTTGGAGTCATCAGATTTGCTTGATTTTTAAATTGAGGCTTCTAATGCATTTGACCCGAATTCACGGGTATGGGTCTTATCAAACCCATAACTTTCTTAAACGGGTTATAACATCTCATTAAATTAAAAACTAATCTCATCAAATATTTGATATAAAAATCTCATAAAGTAGAGATATGCTAAAAAAATAATATCTGATTTATTTAAATATATATATATATATATATATATATTATTTATAATTAAAAAGCCAATTTTATAGTAAAAAAAATAAACGGGTCTTGGGTCTCATCAAACCCATATAACTTTTAAACCAGGTTATAACATCTCATTTATTTGTGAAACAATTTATCATCAAACCATAAGTATATTATTAACTTTCATACAATAAAAAAAACAAAAGTTCAAAAAAAAATAAATATAAAAAACAAATAATATAAAACAACTCCCATAATACGGGGGATAGAAACTAATATATATATATATATAATAGGGTTCTAATAAAAAGAAAGAGTTTCCTAAAATGATAAGAACCAATAGATTTTTGACAAGTGGCATTACAACATATGGTTTACTCTTTCACCATTATAACCACCATAGTTTGCTAAAATTGTTCTTTCACCATAATTTGTAATGCCAAATGTCAAAAATTTGTTGGTTCTTACCATTTCTAGGAAACTCATTATTCTTATTTGAACCCTTATATATATATATATATATATATATATATTGCTTTCATTTATCAGCTAACTTGTTTTCTAAAGGTTAATGAATCTAACGGAGTTGGCGAGGTCGTTAGTTCGGTTTATTATTTTGGATAACCTAAGTTAGAGTAACCAGCCCACCTGCCAAGCCCAATATCAGATTCATTTTGCGAAGCCCAGTTTGAAGCCCATCTCGCAACTTGCCCAGATCCAAGCCCATCTCGTAATTTGGCCCATATCCAAGCGCATCTCTCAACTGGGCTTCTCGCAAGCCACTCCATGTTGCAAATCTTTGGCTTCCTTATCGCAATCCATTTTTCTTACATGCAGGCCTATCTTGTAAACGACCCACTCACTCTTGCATCACCGGCCCAAGCCCAACTCGCACAAGTTAAATCTTCTTCCAGACCTTCTCGCATAAATAAATTGCAAGATCCGATAATCGATTTCGCATTCCTCGGATTGCAAACGAATGTGTTTACTACCAAGGAACCTTGTATGGATGTTAATTAATCCATCCATTTCCTTAAAATCCAGATCCTTTGCTGCAGCTTCTTCCATTTTTTTTGTTCTAGTCTAGCGTAAAATAATGTTATTATTATTATTATTTACTGTTGCTATCGTTTATATTTATTATTATATTATCATTGTTATTATTATTATTATTATTATTATTATTATTATTATTAATCTATCCACCAAATAACCCATACAATTATTATTATAAACCTAAGATCTAATTTGGTTAGGTTCAAGTTCAAATTTTTGTAGTTTACAAACCCCAATTTATTTGGATCTAGAAATCATAACGAGCCGAACTTAACTAACGAGTGTAATATTTTAATCGTACCTTAAAACAGATTAGAACTTGAACGTTTTTTTTGCGATATGGATAGGGTTGGACTTGTTCTTGCAAATTCTTAGATTCAAGATGTGTGTGTTTTAAGTATGTATTTTCATATGAAGCTTTCTTTATAATAGCTTTCTTTATTTAGCTTAAACGCCAACGATAAAACGCAAAAACTTATAATAGCTTTCTTTATTTATTATTTTCAAACGCCGGATGTTACACTATTGATTTTCGGAATGAGTTTGACTTCCATTAAATTAATGATACGTTTTTGGACCCTGATGCGAAGAATTGTTTTGATATTGGATTTCGTCATGTGTTTTTGACATGTTTTGATTGCTTTGCCTAATTTACGAGTTTATTGTGTTAATTATTTTCTCATGAGAAACATGAGTGAGTTGAGAAGTATAGATCGATCATGGGAAAATTGCATCATCTCACTACCGAATGTTACAGAATGATCATAAGAATTACTGGAGACGTATGTATCATACCCATAAGAGAAAATATCGCCTCAACCTTATGACACCGTTATGGGTTTTATATTTTTATTCATTGGTTGAGAGCTAAAATATGGAATTATTGCTTATGCTATGGATCAAAGTTACGAATTGATATGCTACAAGTACAAATTTTATAAGATATGCTACATGATTATTGATTATAAGTTATGATGCATATGTTTTCGTTATCAACTACTGGGCTATACTTAAATGGTTTATACTTAATTGTTATGGGCTTGGTTTTTGGGCTATTACGTAAACCGAAATCTCTTTGATTTCGTTGGGCTTTTATATGGTTTTGGGCTTAGGGTTGTTGGTACGCTATATATACTTTATTTCTAGGTTATTATATGGGTTGGTCGTTCATAGAACAATGAGAGACGAGCGACTTGTTTATCATTGATATTGTAATCACTGTAAAGGGCTTAAGCACCCGACGCTGAATATAATGTGTGTTTTTGAAGCCATCATGTGTGTATTTATTGTGTTTGCTAGTATTATATTGAATCAACTCGTTGTTAGATTCCGCCTAGCATCGAGTTTATGTGATATCACATTGAAAGATCCTTCATTTGGACTTACCGGTTAAGGGTTTAGGATCCGGGTTTAATGGATATTATAATATAGTTATAACAGATTTGCAAAGAGGTCCTTTAACTATGGAGTTGGATACGAAATGTGGTTAATGTATTGTTAAAAGTGAAATGTGTATATAATTGATAGTTATATTTTGATATTTAAATAATTCTAATAAAAAATAATAACAAAATAGTAATTACTAGATAAACTTGGTAATTTTATGGACAAATTGTCCCTAACATATAAACGGGTCGGGTAACGATTATTAAAATAATATGTGTGTTGAGTCAAAAAATTGACCTAAGGGGGAGATTGTTGAGTCAAAGATTTGATCAGAATGAAGTATATGGAAGATTGGAATCTTCTCAACCTCCTCAAAATTCACTAAGTATGGATCCGGGCACACCTTAGATATCCGAGCAAGGTTTTACTTGGCCGGGTACGATATTTTGTCTATCGGGCAAGGTTATCTTCAAGTAGTCTTCTTTAGTGGATATCCGAACAGGGTTTGCAAATTAGTGCATTGACGGGTAAGGTACACTAGTTTATGTAAATCCGGGCAAGGTTCACTTTATCAAGCAAGTCTGTTCTTCAGAACCAAGTATTTTACTCTTCCGAGTAAGATTTGGTTGACCAAGTCCAAGTAGTCAAGTGATTGGAAGTCCGGGCAAGGTATTCATTAATAAGTATAATCCAAGTATGCTTGATAATCTAAAGGAATATCTCTAAGTAATATCGGGCAAGGTTCAGCTCAAGCAAGGAACAGTACTCCCGAGTACACTTTGCTAATAAGTTATTTTATAGCAAAGAGCTGAAATGGATCATTGAAGAACAAGGTTGCTCGTAAGGAGTTGTCGGGTAAAGTCTGGAAAAGTCAAGAAGACTGAAGTCTACTCGGTGAGTATTTTACTTGGTGAAATACTCTTCAAGCAAAGTCTACCCGGAAACTGATCCCGAGCACACTTCTATGTTACCAAGTTATGAAGGATGGCAGAGTAGACAGCGTACTCGGAAAATGAAGATTTATGAAAAGCCTACCCGGAAGACTTGTTTTACACTTAGTTTATTTTGAATATGTAATTTGAATATGTATGATTGTATTTAGGGTTTCTAAAAGGAATGACAGCTGTCCTAGGTTGGCATGCCTATAAATAGAATGTTTAGGGCACGCCGCCAAGAGAGAGAGGACACGGACTTTGAGCCATTACACTTTTCGGATAAGAAAGAATATTTCTTGAAAGTGACGGCTGTCCTAGGATTCCTAGAACCCTAAATCGATTATCCACTTTGTATGATGAAAATTATATAGATGGAAATCTTTTGAGTGAATCCTGTTTGTGCTTTCTACCTTTGATTATTCTTTGCAACCGTATGTTTGTTATTGATTCTGCCTTTAACAAACGGATATCTTTCTAAATATAGCAACCCGTCATTAACTCTCTTGTCAACACATTAATCTGTGTGAGTTATGACATGATTAATTAAGGTCCAGCTGAAATCGAGGGGCCTGGCAAGTGGTATCAGAGCTTGTTACTGCTATTTTGGAAAGATTGTTACTGATTGAAGATTTGAAGAAGAATGACGTAAGCAGACCACTGTTCGATTGATTTGTGACGTCAGCAGCCCTGTTTTTCATTTTTCTTCCAGATCTACAATT